>NC_057814.1:297551542-297582060 GCF_018294505.1 Triticum aestivum | reverse complement strand
CGGGGTCGGAGGAGAAGGGCGCGCGAGGACGAAGTGAGTAACGGGCGGGGGGGTACTTGCCGTTAGTCAAGTGCCCTCTTTGCCGTCCGCCAGCCTTTGCCGTCCGCCTTTTTGCCTCTTTGCCGTCTGCTAGCGGACGGCAAAGAGGTGGGCCGTTAACATTTTTTCGAATGAGCGGGGGGTGGGGGCCACCACACTCTTTTCCGTCTGCCAGCGGACGGCAAAGATTCTTTGCCGTCTGCTGGCGGACGGCAAAGAGCTGGCAGATGGCAAAGAGCTTCTTTGCCGTCAGCCTTTTCTTTGCCGTCTGCTTATGCGTAGCTGATGGCAAAGAGCTGCTTTGCCGTCAGCTAGCAGACGGCAAAGAGCTGGCAGATGGCAAATTAGCTGATTCCAGTAGTGAGACAAGAGGGACTCAAAACACCCGGTTGGTCACGGAATGGACAACGGAGAGACGCGGCAACTACAAACGAACTAAGATTTTTAGGAAAACATGCGGATGCAATGCGGATGATGCGATGATGAATGCAACAAATAAATAAATCACACGGCGACAATGAAATACATGGAAGGAGTCTGAAGCGTCGGTCTCGGGGCGTCACAACACTCCTCCACTTACAACAGATCTCGTCCCGAGATCTAGGGATGGCACCGGAGAGAAACGGAAGAGGAAGAGGTAAAACAAAGTTGCTTCTTGACAAAAGAGTGAAACCACGAACCTTGCGAGGTTAAACAATTTACGGCGGAGATGAATGAAGTTGAGAACACTCCGTTACATGAGAGGAACAAGGAACATTATGAGAACCTTGTAGGTTGAAGGACATGAAACCAGAGCTTAACGAACCAAAGAGAATATGAAACCACCGGTATAACGTGATAGCCAAGGAACAAGAATGATAGAATTTGGACAGCACTCCGGTAGAGAAGAGAAGGAAAACTTGATAAGATGAAAAGAAATCAAAGAGCACTTCGGTTAAATGGATAAGCAAGGAAAGAACATGATCTTGACAAAACAAGAAGATGGGTCGAAGAGAGCAACATCACAATGCCTTCGAAAGGACTGAAAGAATGGAATGGAATGAACGGAGGGAAACAAGATCTTGAAAGAGCATGCTTACAAGAAATGCTAGAACAGAGTTGTTGGATTATCAACAACGAAAGGATAAAATTGGGCTCATGGAAAACAACTCAAAATTATGAGGTGAAGACCAGCCACTAACGGAATCAATTAATTGCTTGAGAGCAACACGGAGATGAAAACTCTTTCACAGAGAAGAGAAGGAGAAACTTGGATCACTGATGAGCACCACAAGTAGTAACAATCCCAAAGGAAGTCTTTAGTTGAAATATCACCCAAGATCACTCCAACAAAGAGATTGATGGATTTAAAATATCTCACTCTTGCTAGATTTGAATCATGAAGCACGAACGAAAATTGTCAAGAATGACATCTGACCATCTCAAAAGATAAGGTAGAAAGAATTGCACTTTGGAATGCAAGAAGAAGAATAAATGAGCTCCTCCAACAAGAATCTTCATGAACACTTCAAAGATGAATCAAATCCTTGATGAACCACCATCTTGAGCCTTTGAGAGAACTCCGGTAATAAAAGGATGATAAAAAGAAAGAGAAGTTGAGAACACAAGGAGAAACCTTGCGATGATTTAGATGGAGCTTCGCGACGACATAATGCGGAAAACATGGAACTCCGGATAAGAAAATATGAAGGATCTCGAACTAAGAATGTGACATGATGAACAACTCTGGAAAGAAGAAATTAGATCACTTGGATGAAACAATAATAAGAATTACGTTATGCGTATCCTTCACCAATTTATATTGATGACAAGCAACGGATTTGGCATACTACTTATTCTCGTAGAAAGGATTATGAGAGATATAGCGTAAACTTGAGAAGGTCTTCAACGAACCACTGGTAGGATTGAAACAACAAATAAATTAATATAAGAACATAGGAAGAGATCTTGAACAAACTGCCGTAGGAATTAAAAACGAACAAAGAAAAGATAGCAAAACACCGGGAAGAATTAGAAAATGAACGAAGATACTTGAGAGAATTTAGATACAAGCGAACGAAGAGATCCCGAGCTGATTAGATAATACTTGAATGATGCCCCGGTAAGAATTGGAGAACGAGAGCTGAAAGCTAGAATGAATAATTCTGAGATGATGGGCTCCGAAGAATCAAACTGAAAAGACTCCTGAATTGCTCCGGATGGGTGAAAAGAATTCTCACAATCGAAAACAATTATGAGAGGATGTCATCAAGCTTGAACTACGCATCTTTAAGAGAACAGAGCAAGATTGAAGAGAAACTCTTCTTCGGTCTTCAAATGCCGAGAATGACGATGAGAAACAACACCACGAATTGTTGAGATACTCTGGGAGAATGAAAAACAAAGAGGTTGAGCCAACAATGAAAATAATTTGAAATCGATATTGGAAAACATTTGACTGATGAAATTAGAAGAGTCAGATAAGATCCTGGGAACAGACCTGTGGGTTAGGGCCCACTCAAAATATACACCGTTGAATGATTGCTTAGGAAGAGATAATGCACCGGTTGATTAAATGGCTTGAATAAGGTAAGACCTCGAAATAGCTTGAAAGGATTACGAATAGAAACTTGAGTCTTCTGGGATATCTTCAGCACTCCAGATAAACATGAATAGCAAGAGGTGAATGATTAAGAGGTGCACCGGTATGAGAAAACATTTGAAACGAGGAAAAGGATATGATCGACAAAGCTTGAATTGAATCCACCAGAGAAGAAAAGACAATGAAGAGTGATGAACTTGAAGCTTCCTTAGTATCTTCATGAGAATCACCGGATAAGAACATTGAAGAAAAATAATGAAGAGACTTCACAACAATAAAATGGATGCTTGATTAAGATCTATGAGTCCTTGAATAAAAGGGTGGGAGGGTGGGAAAAACAAAGGCAACTTTGGGCAGACGGAATAAACAGCATTGAGAAAACTTAGAATTGATCTTGCGGATGGGGAGAATGATAGGATCATCTCGAAGAGAAACACATCGGTTAGAAATAGAATTAAGATGGCAATCTCGATGATCAAGAAGGATTAGTATCCACATATGAATATGAGAAGACCACTTAGAAAAGGTATGGAATCAACACTTGACATTGAAGCAACTCGAATACCACACTACAAAACAAAGGATTTGGCTTGCAGAATAAGCCGGAACAAATACATATGATAGAGATTTACCCAATCCCATATCATGCATCTATCGGAAAGATATTCTAGGAGCTACTTGAATTCCCACCTATAAAACTCCCGAAACTTTTTGGTTATGCAATCTGGTGTTGGGGATACAGGGGAAGCATAATATCTCACCCAAACTAACAATCCCTACATCCAGTTGTATCGATCCGTCAACACATAACCAAGAAAACTCCGGAAATTGTGTACCTCAACCTTCAAAAAGCATCCGTTATACAGCTATGGCAATACTCCCGAACTCCCGCCCCAATACTGGGTGGCGTCGAGGTTATCTCACCAACAACTGCATAAAAGAGATTTTTTATGTCGGCGAAACTCAGGTATTCCAGATCTGCAATGATAAAATTGTGACGACAACACCTCGGAGCTCAACTCCCCGGGACACTGCCACAACCCCTAAATGTCAGAAGGCACCAAGAACAATGTTCTCGTCACAAGAATACCGGAACGATGCCAAGATATCCGCGTGATCCTAAAAAAATTAGTGAAATTTGAGGAGAGGAAAGACAAAACATCTACGTCAGGAGGCCTCACCAGAGCGACGAAGGGACTGAGGAGTAAAAAGAATCCTACTCTCCGATATATATAATCCTAGGCTCAAAACATTTTTGTTCTAGACTCAACGGCGTCAGCGATTCGATCAAGCAAGGGGCTCCTAAGTCGGGGATGGCTCTGATTACCAACTTGTAACACCCACGATGTGGCTATATCTCCCATGTGTCGAGGCACGACTTAGAGGCATAACCACATGGTGGTTTTGTCGCAAGAAGGGTCATCTTCACACAATCCCATGTAATGAACAAGACTGGGATAAAGAGTTGGCTTACAATCGCCACTTCACACAATACATTAATTTAAACATACATCCTTCAGAGTACACACATAGTCCGACTACGGACAAATACAAATGAAAAGAAGATAACCCAAATTCTAGATCCCCGATCGTCCCAACTAGGCTCCACTACTGATCATCAGGAAATGAAACGTAGTAACGACCAAGTTCCTCGTCAAACTCCCACTTGAGTTCGGTAGCATCACCTGCACTGGTATCATCGGGACCTGCAACTGTTTTGGTAGAATATGTGAGTCACCAGGACTCAGCAATCTGAAAACCCGCGAGATCAAGACTATTTAAGCTTATGGGTAGGATGGGGTAATGAGGTGGAGTTGCAGCAAGCACTAAGCAAATATGGTGGCTAACATACGCAAATAAGAGCGAGAAGAGAAGCAACGCAACGGTCGAGAAGCTAGAAGTGATCAAGAAGTGATCCTGAAACTACCTACGTTCATACATAACCCAGACCGTGTTCACTTCCCGGACTCCGCCGAAAAGAGACCATCACAGCTACACACGCGGTTGATGCATTTTAATTGAGTCAAGTGTCAAGTTCTCTACAACCGGACATCAACAAATTCCCATCTGCCTCATAACCACGGGCACGACTTTCGAAAGTTTAAACACTGCAGGGGTGTCCCAACTTAACCCATCACAAGCTCTCACGGTCAACGAAGGATATTCCTTCTCCCGGGAAGACCCGATCAGGCTCAGAATCCCGGTTACAAGACTTTTCGACAATGGTAAAACAAGACCAGCAAAGCCGCTCGATGTGCCGGCAAATCCCGATTGGAGCTGCACATATCTCGTTCTCAGGGCACACCGGATGAACACTACGTACAGCTAAAACCAGCCCTCAAGTTTCCCCGAGGTGGCACTGCAAGTGGTTCTAGGTTGGACCAACACTCGGAGGAGCACTGGCCCGGGGGGTGGGGGGTAAAATAAGATGACCCTCGGGCTCTGGAAACCCAAGGGAAAAAGGCTTAGGTTGTTAGGCAAATGTAAAACCAAGGTCGGGCCTTGCTGGAGGAGTTGTATTCAAAGCGAACTATCAAGGGGGTCCCATAAATCCCCAACCGCGTAAGGAACGCAAAATCAAGGAACATAACACCGATATGACAGAAACTAGGGCGGTAAGAGTGGTACAAAACACCAGGCAAAAGGCAGAGCCTTCCACCCTTTACCAAGTATATAGATGCATTAATTAAATAAGAGATATTGTGATATCCCAAAATCATCATGTGCCAACATGGAGCAAACTTCAACTGCACCTGCAACTAACAACGCTATAAGAGGGGCTGAGCAAAAGCGATAGCTTAGCCAAACAATGGTTTGCTAGGAAGGATGGTTAGAGGCTTGGCATGGCAATATGGGAGGCATGATAAACAAGTGGTAGGTAGGGCAACATAGCGATAGAGCGAACAACTAGCAAAGCAAAGATAGAAGTGATATTGAGGGTAATGGTCATCTTGCCTGAAATCCCGTTAGCAAGAAGATCGAATCCATGAAGTAGACGAACCAACGTAGTCGAACGGGTCCTCAGAAACTCAACGTAACCGGAACTATCGAGAAGGAGTACACCCGAAAAAGAAGCAAACAACATGGTAAACCAACAAGCATGAGCATGGCATGATGCACAAACAAGTATGATGCATGTCCGGTTTAATGAGGCATGGCACGGTAAAGTGCACAAACAATACTAAAAGTTAAGTGGAGCTCAATATGCAACAAGTTGCATATTGACGAAACACCACATCAAATATTTAGTTCTCTCTCATTTATGTACCCCAACAATATTAAATGTTGATTAACATGGCAAGAGGTGAAGCATAAGAAACTAACTATTTAGGGAAGTTTATATGAGGCCGAAACACCAAACAATAATTCCGGAAAATCCTCATATGCATATTTTGAATTTGCTACTGTTCTGCCCTACACCATGTTTTAATGTTGTTAAACAGTAAAGCAAAGTGCATCAAGTTAATCTATGCATTTTTCTACCCCATTTACATATAAAAGTTTATTAAATTCGGAGTTACGGTTAATTATTTATGAAATAAATCATTTTAACATGGCATTTAAGCAAATTAAAGCAAACAGCAAGTTAAACATTTTTAACATGGATGAAAGTTGCATATTATGAAAGTAGATGAAATTCTAAGCATTTTACATATTTGAAGTTTTAACATATGGTGCATGGTTCTTTAGTTATTAAATGCATGAACAACAAGGGTTTTTCTGCAAAACAGGTTTTCTCAGGATAACTGGTAAAATCGCCAGGGACAAGAAAAAACATGCTGGGCCAAAACTGCTGGTTGCTGGGGCGCTCACCATGGGATGAGGCCCAGGTCAGTGTTGGCGGCTGAGGGCGGTGCGGGCAGATCGCGAAGGAGGCTGGGCCCTCCGGGCGCTGGCTGGGCCTTGCTGCCGATGCGCTGGAGGCACGGTCAGCGCTCGGGACGAGCGAGCCGCTGCTGATCATTACCAACAGAGGCAACAGTAGGCCATGTCGATGTAGAAGACGGGCGGCGCGACAACGGGGCTCCGGCGAGCTGGGTGTCGGCGAGGTAGGGGCGCGGACGAGGATGGCCTGCTGGTTCCGGCGACTAGCGATGGCGGGGACGAGGTGCTCGAGGAAGGGGAGCAGCGCGGCTACAGGCAGCGGGCGACGGAGCACTTCCTGTGCACTTGAACAGAGAGAGATATTCAGAGAGGATGGAGCAGAACGGAAAGGGGAAGAAGAGAGAAGGCGAGGGTGACGGGCGCGCGACCACGGGGCTCCTGGACAGCGTCGGCTTGAGGAGCTCGGATGGCGGCATCCATAGCGGCGAACAGAGGAGGCTTGGATGAGCGGGACGGCGATGGAGCGCGAGGAATCAGGGGCTCACGAGGAGCGCTCGGGGTTGCGAAGGAGGAACGGCGACACGGCGGTCGGGAAGGCTGGGGTCGTGGGACTTGGACGCGGGGCTCCGGTGACGCGGGAAAAGTGAGGGAGGTCCGAGTTGGGCGTATCCGGGCGAGGAAGGCGTTGGACGACCGAGGCGCAATGGATCCAGGAGACGGGACGGTGGTGAAGCTCCAAGGCCATGGTGTTCCTGTGAACCAGAGAAGAGGGAGACATCACGCTCAGAGAGGAGAAGAACCAGGGGAAGGGAGAGAAAGGAAAATGAGGGGGCGCAACGAGGAGTTCCTGCTGGTGCTCGGCGTCGAGGTTCACCGACCTGGAGTTGTTGCTGGCTTGCTGCCGCGGTTCTTGTAGCTCCGACGAGGTGCGAGCAGAGGAGGCGCACGGGAGGAGCGGGGCTCTACTTGCGGGAGGCTGGGAGCGAGGCTACGGTGGATTGGCTGGATCTGAAAACGAGGAAGGAAGGTGGCTGAACACGAGGAGGGAGACGGTTGGCTGCGGGTGGATCTGGATCGGGAGGGGCGATCTAGGGTCTAGGGTTAGACTAAATATAGAGTGAGTGGGTTAGATTAGGAGCGATCTAGTCCCTCCGATCGAAATCAGATGGTCCAAGAAAATTAGGCTAGGAGAGTCCAATGAGGAACCGATGATGATTTAGGGATGTTAGGGGATGATCCGGACCCATCGGTAACAACAACCCGTGTCGGCTTCGGGACAGCTTTCGGACGCGCGCGAGGGGTTTGAGCACTGAGAAAAGAGATTAAGCAGCCAGACAAGAGGGAATCGAAAAACCCGGTTGGTCTCGGAATGGACAATGGAGAGACACGGCAACTACGAATGAACTAAGAGTTTTAAGAAAACATGTGGATGCAATGCGGATGATGCGATGATGAATGCAACAAATAAATAAATCACAAGGCGACAACGAAATACATGGAAGTAGTCTGAAGCGTCGGTGTCGGGGCGTCACACCAGCTCCAGGCGCCCAGCTACCAGGTGGAGGTCGACACCCTGAAGATCTTCTCGCAGTTGGGTCATCTTAGAAAGAGCGCGCTCCAAGATGTCGGGGGAGGCGAAAGGACCTAGAACCAGCGGTGCGGCAGGAGGAGGAGGAGGAGGCGGCATCATCACCATAGCCTGGGAGACTGGGGGCTCCTGAGCTATGGAGACCTCAGCAACCGAGCCGGACACCGGTGCCTCCGAGGCCAGCGGGGCCACGGGGGCTGACTCCTCCCGAGGATTCTCCCCCAGGCATCGCGAGGACGACCGAGCCAGAGAGACATGAGCGCCAACGCTGCCCTTCTCCACGGAGCGAGATGCCGCCGCGGCAGGCAGGTTGGTCCCGAGCTGCACCACTGCTTCCTCTTTCCTCTTCTTCACCGCAGGCGTCGGCCTAATCGCACAACGGAGAAGCGTCAAGGTCAAGCAGTAGAAGGAAGAACGAAACAAGGCAAGAGCACTTACAGGTCTGTCGCGGCGTAGTCCCTCCGCTTCGTAAGCTTGAAACCTGAGAGCCTTGAAGCCCGAGGCGTGGGCGCGAGGGCTCCAGGAGCAGAAGGAGGGGCAGCAGACGGGCCAGGAGCAGCCCCAGGCGGAATTAGAGCAGGGGCGTCATCTCGGGAGACCAACGCCGACCTGCCCCTCGTTGGGATCACGGGCGGCTCCCCCCTCTGGAGGACATTGGCCTCGTCGTCATCGTCAGGCATGGTGCGGAGGATGTCGGCCTTGCGCAAGGGGGAGGTCTCCCCCATCCCCTTGGGGGTCGCCTCCAAGTCGCGTTCCTCGCCTTCCTCCTCCTTGCGGGAGTCGCCAGAAGACACGTCCACCGGCGACGTCGCCTCCGGGACCACAAGGGGCGCCGGCGGCACAAGGACCACAAGGGACCGGTGGATTGCCTCTCGGGCTAAGGATGAGTAGTACAAGGGGAGAATAACCTCCTGAGGGGAGGTGTTCTTGTGCTTGGCGGACTTGTGTGGGTGAGGATGATCTCAATCAGTTCGAGATGAGTTTGAGACCCGTTGCCTCCTACGGTGGTGGCTAGTCTTATTTATAGAGGCCTGGTCCTCTTGCCAAATATTGAGCGGGAAGGGATCCCACAACGGCCAATTTGAAGGGGGACAACTAGTACAAGCTATCCTGACAAAAGTAGTCTTTGCCTGCCAAAGGATCTAGTGGTGACGCTGTCTTGGGCTCCATGGTGACCACCGTCCTGCCGTCCTTCCGGTCTTGATCTTGTTACACCGATATGGAAACCTTTGCCTGATGCCTCGGGACTCCTCGCCTGCGCGTGCCTCTTTAGTACCAAAGAGGAAACAAGGACACCGTGCTCGCTGGCACCCGCCTGGCACCCGCCTGGTCTCGGTCGTCATGGCTTACATCATAGGAACCTCGCGAGGTTCCCCTTGCCTTGAGCTCTCCGCCCCTCGCGAGCTGGCCTGGTGAGGCTGCCCCCGAGGAGGTCTTGCGTTGTTCGCCTCGTGAGGCCTGGCCCCTCGTGAGGGTCTTGAGTGTTGGCTAGTGAAGATGGGCCGTACGGGGCCGCTGGTGGAGCCACGCCGTGGGCCGCAGGTAGGCATGTCTGGGGACAACCGTTCCCAGAATGCCGACAGGCGAACGATGTTCATGGCAACTAAGCACCGAATAGATAGGTGATAATCATAAGCAACTCATGGAAGGGGTAAAGCCAGTTCTGACAGATGCACACAATGATACATGCCATAGGAACGGACCCACACGTCTTGGGGATAATGCAGCCCGAGGGGCGCCCCCAACTGAACAAACCAAAAAGTGTCACCTGGCACCGTTGCTGAAGAAGTGTCGAAGTAGCTGAAGACTTGTGCTGCAGAAGTCGCTCCTCACGAGTGCCCAGGTCCTGAGCCTCGCGAGGCTCTGGAGGTCTGGGAGGCTCGTGAGGATCCAGCGCCACCTCGGATAGGACCACCTGGTGCCTGGCCTCATGAGCCGCCAGGACGCCCCGCATTTGGCACTGGTGCGCAGCAGCCCTGTTCAGCAAACCAAAAGGCATGCGAATGTAGCTGGGGGCCCTCGCATCGGCCAACATGGCACGACCAGAGGAGCTCCTGAGACGTGGCCCTGTGGAGCCCTTGGATGTTGACGCAGGCGCGCAGCTTGCTGCACTTGCCGGGGGAGGGAGCTTCGTCGGGTGGTGCGGGAAGACCCCCGCCTTGATGCTCTCCCGCACCACGCACCTCCATTACCTACCCCCGCGCGATGCATGCAACATAAGTGGCTAAGGATAAGTGTATGGTGGGAAGAGTGCATTGGCAGTTTCTACCCCGTGCTTTGAAGTCATTCACGGGCCATCACAAGAATGGCCCCACCACAATTGGCTTTACACGACGCGCGAGAAAACTGGAAACTAGCCTGGGCTCAAGATTAGTGAAGAAGCAAAGAAGATCTCAAGGGGCCAGCCTCTTCCACACCCCTGCCTGTGCACTTATTAGGGCCTACCCCGACGAAGCTCGGCAGCACGTTCGGGGCAGGCCTGGGTGCTTTTGTCGGTGCAAGAAACCCTGGGTCCATTGCCCAGACTGTGTACAGGCAGGAGAGCAAGATTAGAGCACCACGATCAGGCCAAAGTACAAGAGATCAAGATCTTCAAAGTACCAACATGCAGATCAAGAGGACCAAGACCAAGACAAAGAAGTATGACACCACCAGGAGAAAAGCCTCCCTTGTCGGGCAGGCGAGCCTGGCAAGGACGGGGTTACCCCGGATGAAAACCTCCAAGACGTCCCCGCAGGGCCCGCCGGCACTCGCGGAGGTGGAGCCACCTCACCAAACCACCTCACCACGACGCACGTCATCAAGCAGTGCGGTGTCAAGCCGCAAAGTGACTAAGTGGCAACCATTTGCCACATTGCAGCCTCTTTCTACAGGAAATGCCTACAAATGACACCCGTCCTGCGACGTGTCAAGCGAGCAGGTGCGAAGGTGGCAAAACAGCCCGGCAAGGCTTGCCGGGCAAGCGATAATGTGATGTTGAGTGGCGCATTTAATGCGCTCTATCAGCGTGCAGAGTTAGGTATGATAGCACTATTTGCTATCTTATCAGTGCATAATGACTAATGTTCCACTGTGGTGACCCCTTAGTCTATAAAAGGAGGACCAAGGCAACCTTAGAAAGGGTTTGACCCTGTGTTAGCAAATCCACCCCCTCACATTTCATACGCACGTAGCCGTTTCGCCCTGAGGCAACCCTGCCGGGCAAACGTACTGCGACCACCACCATTTTTCCACCATCAATCCACCAAAGAAGGAGTACGTTTTTACGCCTCACGGCGGCCCGAACCTGGGTAAAACTGCCTGTGTGATCTATGCCGTGCTGCCCCACGCTCTTCTGCTCTTTGTGCAACGTGCCATCCCCCGCCGAACCAGCAAGGGACCTTTGGTCCCATGGGTGGCCGTGGTTTCCCGCGACACGTACCAAACTAGCTCTACATTTACGATGCGCGCCACATCACAAACAGTTCATGATTGTAAACCGTGTACGATAGGGTGACAATCACACACATTTAGTTTCCCCGCACCGTTTGTGATATTGTCTGACATCACACATGCTTTACAAATAGCAACTGTGTGCATGGTTACACATGTTTCCTCTCCGTGAACCGTGTTGTATTATGATGTATATCACACACGCCGTGCTTCATAGACCGTGTGCGCTTCATAGACCGTGTGCGCCTTAATGACCTGCAGAGCGTATTTTCACCCTAATTTAATTGCTGCTATTTAAATTGTACCAAATTCAATTTGAAAGTAGGTTATAACTTCATTCATATCCATCAGGTTCCACAACCAATGCATTATTCGATTCACACATACATATGATCAAGAATTATTGATGCGGCTTGAACTACGTCGGAATTTCCCCAAAGAGGAAGGGATGATGCAGCACAGCTACGGTAGGTATTTCCCTCAGTGATGAGACCAAGGTTATCGAACCAGTAGGAGAACCACGCAACACTACGTAAACGGTACCTGCACACAAATAACAAATACTTGCAACCCAACGTAAAAGAGGGGTTGTCATTCCCTCCCAGGTAAAAACATAGATAAAATTGTAGTAGATTGGATAAATAGATCTCGCGGGAACGCGGGATAAAATAAATAACAATAAATTGCAGCAAGGTATTTTTGGGTTTTTGGAATAATAGATCTGAAAATAAAAGCGAATAAAAATAGATCTCGAAGGCAAATATGATAAAGAAGAGACCCAGGGGCCGTAGATTTCACTAGTGGCTTTTCTTGCGAAAATTAACATACGACGGGTAAACAAATTATTGTTGGGTAATTGATAGAACTTCAAATAATTATGACGATATCCACGTAATGATCATTATATAGGCATCACGTCCAAGATTAGTAGACAGACTCCTGCCTGCATCTACTACTATTACTCCACACATCGACCGCTATCCAGCATGCATCTAGTGTATTAAGTTCATGGAAAACGGAGTAATGCAATAAGAACAATGACATGATGTAGACAAGATCTAATCATGTAAGATAGACCCCATCATGTTATCCTTAATAGCAATGATACATACGTGTCATGTCCCCTTCCGTCACTGGGATTGAGCACCGTAAGATCGAACCCATGACAAAGCACCTCTTCCCATGGCAAAAAAATCATCTAGTTGGCCTAACTAAACCAAAGATTCGAAGAAGAAATACGAGGCTATAACCAATCATGCATATAACAGATCAAAATCAAATAAATTTCATGGATAAAATAGATCTAATCATAAACTCAAAGTTCATCGGATCCCAACAAACACACCACAAAAAGAGTTACATCAAATAGATCTCCAAGAGACCATTGTATTGAGAATCAAAAGAGAGAGAGAGAGAGAGAGAGAGAGAGACAGGAAGCCGTCTAGCTACTAACTACGGACCTATAGGTCTACAATGAACTACTCACGCATCATCGGAGAGGCACCAATGAGGATGATGAACCCCTCTGTGATGGTGTCTACATTGGATTTGTGGTTTCTGGAACTTGCGGCAGCTGGAATTGTGTTTCGTCAACTCCCCTTGGGTTTTTGGAATATTGGGGTATTTATAGAGCAAAGAGGCGGTGCGGGAGGTGGCCGTGGTGGGCACAACCCACCAGGGCATGCCTGGGCCCATAGGCGTACCCAGGTGGGTTATGCTCCCCTCAGAGCCCCTCTCTGGTACTTCCTTGGCTCAACTTGTGTCTTCTGGTCCCAAAAAAATATCCAAAAAGTTTCGTTGCATTTGGAGTCCGTTTGGTATTGATTTTCTGTGAAGTAAAAAACAAGAAAAAAACTGGAACTGGTACTGGGCACTATGTCAATAGGTTAGTCCCAAAAAATGATATAAAGTTGCTATGAAATGATTGTAAAACATCCAAGAATGATAATAACAACATGGAACAATAAAAAATTATAGATACATTGGAGTTGTATTAATTAAATCAATGAAAAGAATTACATAACCACCAAATAAAGAATGATGAACCAGGGTTGTATACTTGTACTATGAAAGATGGTAAAGAAAGAGACGAGAGACATTCTGGTTGCTGAACAAGGTGAAGCGAAATGGCCCTATTGTGCTCTCCTCGATGTAGAAGGCACGCACGACTCTAGTCCAACCCCTTGTGATGGCCGACCGCCAATCATGTAGTTTGAGAGGTAATCTTGAGTAAACTGCTTCAGGATCAACTGCAAAGGAAAAAGATTCAGACATTGTCATCTAACACAACTCGTTATGGGCAGTAAAAATAAGGCTACAGAGTTCTTACTTACCATGCCATAGTTCACTATTGTCTTGCATAAAGTGTAAACAAATAGTTCGATTGACATTTTTGACCCATTTTAATAACAATCTTTATCAGTTTCTTCTCTTGGAGCTGGTTCATGAATATCTCATTGCCCCATACGCAGAAAGGGTCGAAGCGTGGATCTTTGCCAATGACATATCTACCTAAAAGCACCAAGTTAATATTAGAAGCTAAACAACAATTGCACAATGATGTAGTACAACACTCCCTCCATCCCATTATACAAGATCTTATTTCATCCAATATACTCACATATTGGATGAATTAACATCTTATATTACGCGGCGGATGGAGTTTATTAAATTTTTACAAATATCGGCCGATTAACTGCAGTTAAGTGCTGCTGTGTTATTGTTGTTCTTGCTGCTCTTCCATGTATATCTAGACATCATCCGAACATTAAGGTAACACTCTTCCTTGTTGCTATGTATCCTAGTATTGCATATTAAGCCATTCAGTACAATGCATGTTGCTATGTAGCCTCAGATATATTAAATATGGCCCTAGTTAACCTACCGATAAATCGAGTACATATATATATTCAGTGAAATGTCTGTTTCGATGATAAATCCCTTATCAGCCCCCGACTATATGGTACCAGCTACCGATATCCTAAAAAGTGAGTATATATAAGCAATGTAATGAAACTAATCTCGATGGAAAACAACAGATGTTCCCAATATTGTTCTGTGGGAGTACATCTGAAGTATGTTAAGCACAACATGATAAACATCAACTAAATATATCCATGGTAGACAACATAATCTCCAAATGATAGTTTAGTGTGCAGGTTTAAGAACGCTAGTTAAGCAAAACAAGAAGTGGAAAGGTGTGTTAATTGCAATAGGCATAACATTTAAAAACAAGAAAATATAGTCATTTGAACTGGTATTGTGCAGGTCTAAAGTACACTAGTTATTGTTAAAAAATATGGAAAGGCATGTTAACTTCAACATCCTTAACAGCAACCAAATATTGTAACTCTTAGTGGTATTGTTGAAATTGTTATTGATGAAATTGAACTGCATGGCAAATAGTTCCACATATAGTGCATCACATTGTGAATAACTGAAATAAACAAGGCATAAGGCCATCTCTAGCCGACCCCCTAAAAGTTAATGCTGTAAAACCCTTAGTGAGTATATATATACTCCAGCAATTTTTGGCCTTTTCTAGTCGATCCCCTAAAGTTAACGTTGTAACTTAAATTTGATCAAGTTCAAAGCAGGTTCATCCGAAAGTAGCATGCATTCAAACATAAACATAGATAGTTTTGCATAACCAAACATAAAACAAAATTTTAAACTAAGCTAACCTACATTCAGTTGAAGTGGAGATTGAGCTAGACCTTCCACGTCAGGTACGGTGTGCCGCGAGCCAGGTTCGGGCCGGTGCCGTTGTCAGGGTCGTTGGGGAAGACACTCCTTCACTCGTCGATGTCGATCTCCTCGTCCTCGCCGCCCTCTGAGCCGACAAAGATCATCCGCTCCGCCTCCATGAGCTCCGGGTGCTATAAGCGGAGCTCTTGCATGTTGACCTTGTTGGCGGCCTCGGCCTCGAGGCGCTCCCATGCCTCGCGGTCCTCCCACTCCATAGCCAAGCTCAACACCCTTGGCTCTGGCGAGGTCGACTGGACGTGTGCCAAAGGGGAAATTGTGCCTAGCCACCGCGCCGTGGTAGCAGACCTACCAGCGGTCGTACTCCATGGCCGCGAGCTCAGCCATGTCGAAGCTACCGTTCCACTAGCGGGTGTGGGTCTCTTGATCCGTAATCTCGGCGACCCACATTCCCCATCGCTGCTGCCGAACCCCGAGGTAGGACCTAATCGGCGGCCGAGCCCGACGGAGGACGAGGAAGTCCTCGAACCAGCATAGGGGTGCGACGGCGGGCGGATCAGGCGACCGGCGACGGCGGCTCGATAAACAGCCCGCAGGGGACGACGGGACACCTCGGCGGCCACCTCGCCGACATCAGGCGAAGAGGCCGCGATAAACCTCTTTTGGGCCATTGGCTCCTCGAGCTCCCCAGCACACATGCAGAGGTTGAGGATGGAGGTGGCGGCGACCTACCAATGGTTTCGAGCGAGGGAGGGGTGGTGTGTGTCTGTGTGAGCAGAGGTTTTGGGGTGTGTGTGGAGGGGGGGCGGGCAAGGTAATGTTTGAGGAAATACCGCGACAACTGAAATATTTACTAGGCGGGAATAAAATGCCGGGCTACTGAAAATTTAGATCAAGGGAGAGCAGATATTTTTTAGATTGCGAGGGATGCAGAGGCGGGAGTAAAATGCCGGGGCTACTGAAAAATTGGATCAAGGGAGAGAAGATATTTTTGAGATTGCGAGGGATGCAGAGGCGGGAGTAACAAGCTAGGGCTATTGAACATTTGAATCAAGGGCGAGCAGATATTTTTGAGATTGTGAGGGATGCATAGGCGGGAGTAAAATGCTAGGGCTACTGAAAATTTGAATCAAGGGATTGAAATAGAGTGGGAGTAATAGACATCGCACACGGTCCACACATACTAATCGTGTTCTATCAAACATAAAAACCTTCCAGACGGTAGATATTTTTGAGATTGCAAGGTAGTAGATATTTTCGAGAGCGGGAGGCAAGCGTCGTGGAACCCAATCTACTATGCTAATGTGAGTGACAGGCGCACGGGCGTGGCACAAGGGTAGTCTAATCGAACCATGTCTGTTGCGTCCCCAATCGCAGACGGTTGCTGCATTCAACTCGTCTGCTGTTTATAAATTTGGCAACAAGAATAACGTGGGAAAGGGTTAGAACACGAACACACTTGCATGTGGACCAAATATATGTATGAAAAGGGTGGTTTGATGTTCAAATGCCCAATGCACAAATTTGATGTGGTACCTATCGCACAAAGCGCACAGTATTGCTAGTCAGCCACCCCCTACGAACCCCACTTTGTGTTGGCGGTAAGGGAATCCTAGCTACGAATGCATGCCCCCAAATAGCTAGGTCTAAAATCTCACCCCTACCGTAACACAAAACCTATAGGGGTCCATCATGGTCAAACTTCCCGTTTCGTTTCCTAACAAAGGTGGACCGTGTGCCGACCCACAAATGTGTGCTTGTGGCGCAAGATGGGTGAGGCCACATATAAACCACCTGCGGGTGGCCCTTCTATATGTATGAAAAGGGTGTGGTGTGATCTTTAACTACCATTCAGAACTTTGATGTGGCACTTGTTCTCGCAAATTAATCGGACTTCCCCGACCCCACGGAGGTTGCAGGTAGTGCGAAGTAGCCCCCACCCCCCACACACACACGTCGGGTGGGGGGAGGGCATCTCACCAAGGGCTACTGTAACACGGACCAAGTAGAATCCAACTTGGTCATATAACCTCTCTCGCTCGTTGTTGGTCAAAGTGATGGACGTCCGCACGACCCCGAAAAAATGGGCTAGCTTGTCGCCGATAACCTCGCGAGGGAGTACCGTCTGAAGACAAAACCCACTCTATGCATGTGGCCTAATTATGTATATGGAAGTGGTGTGTGTTGCGTTTGAATACCCAATGCGCAAATTTGATGTGGCACCATGCTTTGGAACCGTAAAATCCCCACACCGGGCGAGGGTTCACGAGCGTAGCATGCGCTCAAACTTAATTAGGCCTGGAATGATCGACCTACTATACGGTAACACGAACCAAGGAAGAAGAATCCACCCTGATAACCTTTCTCGTCGTCGGTCGAAATGATGGACGTCCACGCGGGCCCACGAATACACACACACACACACACACACACACACACACACACACACACACATATATATATATATATATATATATATATGCTTGCTTGCTTGCTGCCGATAACCAAGCGAGTGAGAGTGTCCAAAGACAACCATTGCATGCATGTGTCCCAAACATATTTATGGAGGTGCGTGATGCATGCATATGTGTTGAATACCCAATGCACAACATTGATGTGGTGCATGCGTTGAAAACCGCACAGGCCCCCACACAGAGCAAGAGGTTCATGACGTGTCGTGTGCTCGCCCCCTCGATCCAGCGGGATGGATTGATGTGTACATATGCGCTATTATATATGTAATCTCACATCATGACATATATCGTGAGATAAACAAAAAATTAATCGCCTCCTAAGTCAAATTAATTAACCTCTCTCGCTGTCGGTGAAAGTGATGGACCAAGCGGGCCGACAAATGGAAGCGTCGTTGATAACCGCGTGAGTGAGTGCCAGAGGACAACCACCATTGCTTGCATGTGTGCCAAAACATATATATGTAGAGGTGTGTGGTTGTGATGTTTTGAATACATAATGCACAACTTTGATGTGGAATTTGCCTCAAAAACTGCAAAGTCCCCACACAGAGTGATGTTCATGTGACACCTAGTATATGCTGGTCCCATCCCTCCTTCGACACGTACTATATACTCCAACCGTAACACAGCCCTAAAAGAATTAATCCTCCTTGATAATCAAACGTACCTCTCTCTCGTTGGTTCAAAGTGATGGACGACGACCTCGCGGGCCCACAGGAACGACACGTACATCGCACGCGAGTGAGCATCCTATATAGGACTACATACCACCATCTGCATATGGCCCAAAGAGGTGTTTGTGTGATGTTTGAATATGCAATGCACAACTTTGATGTGGCACCATATATACCTCGGAAACCAAAAAGTCCCCACGGAGAGCGAGGTTCATGATGCGTGGTATGTGCTACGCCCCCATTCGACGCATGGTGTATACTTCTACTATATAGCACAAACCAAAAAGAATCATTCCTAGATGGTCAAATTAACCTCTCTCTCATAGGTTCAAAGTGATGGAGGACAACCTCGTGGGCCCACAGATGGAAGCGCCCCATGATAGTGAGTTCCTATAGGGCAACCACCGCCTGCATGGTATTGCGTGATGTTTGAATACCAATGCACAACTTTGATGTGGCACCTGCCTCGGGAACCGGAAAGTTCCCACATGGAGCGAGGTTATTACACACACACACATATATATAGTATACATGTTGCCCCTCTTTGACATGTACTACATACTCCTACCATGCATATACGTAACACAAACCAAAAAGAGCCACCCTTGTTGGTCAAATTAACCTCTCTCTCTCTCGTTGTACATTCAACTGATCGACGATGACCTCGCGGGCCCACAGAGAGAGTCACACGCGAGCGAGTGTGATAGGACAACCACCGCGTGCATGTGCCCATGTGTTGTGTGATGTTTGAATAACCAACGCACAACTTTGACGCGGCACATGCTTTGCAAACTGGAAATGCACTACACAGAGGTTCGTGAATCATAGCCCCCTCACTTCGAGCCGTTGGGAGGGACTCATGTGTACGCATGTTCCCGAACTTTGATATGGAATCTCACCATAATCCACACCGTAACACACGTGCCAAGATGAATCCACCTTTGGGCAAATGCCTCTCGCTGTCGGTGGAAACTAAAACCTTTGCGGGCTAACGAATGGGCACATCGTTGATAACCGCACGAGGGAGTGTCTGAGAGGACCACCAATGCATGCATGTGGCCCGAACATGTATGTATGAAAGGGTTGTGTAATGCTTTAAATAACCAATTCACGACTTTGATGTGGCATATATGACTCACAAAATGATCAATAATCCCACATCACGGAGGCTCACGACTCGTAGTGTACTGCCGGACCGCCCCACACACAGACACACACATCCCGCACCACCACTGCCACTCTCAGGCATGTCAAACTTTTTCTGCAGTGAACATGTGACCAAAGGAGTGTCGTGTTAAAGTTTGAAAAAAAAACCAGAGATCATTCGACCCATTTTATACATTGATTGATTTCCTGGGGATTTAATGTGCAAAAATCAAATTTGAGCTACATGTGCACCAAAACGGATTGCAAAATCGTATGTGTGTCCCTGGGTGCAAGTTTCCCCATGAAAGAGATTTCAAAAACATTGAGAATATTGATTATTAAAATACAATAAATCCAAAACTTAGTTGAAATTCATGAAACTTATCGTGGTGTCATATATCGACAACAGTAGACTATGATATTATATTTTTCGTCAAATTTGAGACAAGTTTTGATATAATCTTTTTACAAACGGGAGATTGTTAATAACTAGCAACCAATATCTCATATAGATTATTTATTCGGACCGTGTACATTAAACCGTGCCATGCTTCGATTAAGCAGTAAAGCGGCCGAATGAATCATGAAAAAACAAAAATATATACGTGACGCCACGCGCCCCGTATGCCATGCGAGTAGGCGTGAGTTGATGGGACACATGTGAGTAGTCCGCTGCGCAGGCAGACAGGGAGGTGCGTGTGCAGGTGTGTGAATTGACGGGAGGAGTTTTCGCTGCGCAGTGTCACCGGGAGGCATGTGAGTAGCTATGTGAAATGGTGGTAGGAATGCCAGAAGTCCGCCGCGCAGGCTCACGGGGAGGCGAGACAGCCTTTAACCGCCGCCTACCTCGCTCCTGCTGGTCCGTATTAATGGCGCGGCCGAGCCGCTGGCCATAATAGGCGGCCGCACCCCTGGTCCATAGTGGTCACCAACGTCTGGACTCTGGAGTGTATGAGGATGCCACCGAAGCGCACCATCGGAGGGAGTGGCGACACCGGGGCTAGTGAAGCACCTGCGCAACACGTGAAGTTGGGCACAGAGGTTGCCATCACCGTTGATGAGGTCTCGCGCGGGTAGTAGCATGACCTTGACTTCGTCGGTGCCGTCCTGCCCCCCAGCCGGAGCCGGAGGTCAACAGCAACTTCCGCAACGACTGCGACTCTGACGGAAAACCGGCAAGTCATCTATATCCATTTGTGCGGCAAACATATCATATATTTTCTCCGGTTACTCCCCCACCCCCTCTAATTTTTTGGAATACAAATCCTATGGTTATGTTCTCTCAGACCATGAAATTAGAGTAATTAAGATCCGTTAGATGCATGTAGTGTATTGATTGTTTGAATGGTATACGTATAGGGTTAGTGATTTATTGTTTGTTCTATACAAATGATTTTTGCTAATAATCTGAGTAGGGTTAGTGTGCATGCTAATAATTCATGGCCAGATCTTGAGAATTGATTTTGAATGTCCTACATATATGTTTGTGCCATTTTTTCTTCCAGAACTTGAGAATTGATTTTGAATGTCCTGCATGTATGGTTCTGCCATTTTATTGTCAGATTGGTATGTACACAGATGAGGCTCCGGCCAGCGGCACCGCTGGTTGTAGATCTTTGACTGGGTAGCGTTGCCAGAAGCGGCCACAGCCCCTGGATCTGAGGAACCCGTAGAATCTCCGGCGGACCGCATGAACGATCTCCCGGACATCATCCTTGGGGAGATCATATGCCTTCTCCCCTCCAAGGATGGATGCCGCACACAAGTCCTCGCATCTCGGTGGCGCACTCAGTGGCGCGCCGCGCCTATTAATCTCGACTGTCATCAGCTATCTGTCGATGATGATGCTGAACTCCTCGGAGCCATCATCTCCTCCCACCAGGGCTCCGTTCAATGCATCTCCATCTGGGCATGCTACCTGCTGGACATACCCTACACAGTGGCCGCCAGGCTGACATCCCGTCAATTCAAAAAAATCTAGCAGCTTGAGTTCTACCATCACTATGAAAATAACTTACTACCAATCGCCGTATTTGGGCCCTCACCACCGATGTACATCTCATTGTTTACCTCCTCTCTCCACACCGCCACCTTGACCCGGTGCCATCTAGCAGAAAATCTGGTACAAATGCTTGGACTCCCATTGCTGAAAAAACTTGCGCTTATGTTGATCTGTCAGAGGCCTCACTGCACAGCATTATCCACTCCTGCTGCCCTGCCCTGGAGACCTTGGTGCTTGTTTTTGGAAATCAAATCCATGTCCCATGTCTCATAATAAAGCCACCTCCCCTTGTAAGCATTGGAATTTGTTTTGATGGACAGGAGCTCATCATCGAAGATGCCCCTTCACTTCAAAGGTTGCTCCTTCATTGGTGTTATGCACCTTCGCAAATAACTATGGTCTGTGCGCCTAAGCTGGAGACCCTTGGTACAATTGAAGATCCGTTTAAATTGTTCAAGATGGTGTTTGGCTCCACACTTAATCAGGTACTATATATTATTCATGTACACTTTTGTAACTAGATAATACCCCGCGCGTTGCCGCGGAACATTTTGTAAGAATCAATTGCTTCTACATATGTGCAAAATAAAAAAAATAAGAAATACATTTTCTTACTGTTTCAAGAAAATCTGATGGTTTTAGCTTTCGGCAACTAAATGGGCCTGATGTTTGGCCCCATCCAAAAAAATATTGTTACCCCTTTTTATCTATTTTTTCCAATAAAGTTATCTGCACCTTGTATTTATTGAATAAGTACAATATTTTTTACTATCACTAAGGCTTGAAAGAACTCTGCCTATGTTGTCTCAACATAGCCGGTCCCAAGCCCGGCTAAAGGAGGAGGGTTGTGATAGGCTTGGCAAGCCAATGTAAAAACTCAGCCACTCTTATGGAGATGAAACCCAAAATGCATTGGTGATGGATGAGGTCACAAGGGTTATACAAGGAGATATCCCATGGTGTATGCTCTTTGCGGATGATGTGGTGCTAGTTGACGATAGTCGGGTGGGGGTAAATAGGAAGTTAGAGTTATGGAGACAAACCTTGGAATCGAAAGGGTTTAGGCTTAGTAGAACTAAAACCGAGTACATGATGTGCAGTTTCAGTACTACTAGGTGTGAGGAGGAGGAGGTTAGCCTTGATGGCCAGGTGGTTCCCGAGAAGGACACCTTTCGGTATTTGGGGTCAATGCTTGTGGGGGGCCCGACTCATAAGTCGTGATCACCGAATGCACGTGTATAGTGATCCCAAAGATCAATGCTCACTGAACACATAGAAGCTATATAACAAGAGTCTTACATCCATACATACCGTCTTACATAAATTATGACCATTATGGTCAAGTCTTGAGTATAACTTCGCAGTGGAAATCTTCATCGATAACTTGGACCCATGCCATTTGCCTTAACCTATAGGCATTCTGACTGGGAAGCGTCCTAGCTCGCATGTTCGTCACCAAGGTACTCTTCATTATATCCTGTTCTTTCATGCCTGGCCAATAAAATAACCAGTGGCAAGCCAATGAGTACTTTGAATGTACTCGCAAGCAACCCAAGGGTGATAACAGAATAATTATGCAAGGCAGTACTGCTAAGTTGGCATTTTTGTGGAAAGCTAGTTTTTCTCATGCAAGTATGATCAACATTTATCAAGGACATGAATGTGTCTGCAACAAGTATCAGGAGGTTACAGACATTAACATCGAAAAGGAGTTGTGAACAACTCGTGCTCAAGCTCATCGTGACTTCCTCACGAATCACATCAACATATTTACCAAACCGTGTTGTTTGTCAGAAACATATGGACGTAGCCCAAGAGCGGTTACCCAACTGTCCTTGACCGTGGACATGGCTATTCGAATAGTTTTACACTCTGCAGAGGTTGCACACTTTACCCACAAGATCCGGGGAACTTCCGTGTCATCCACGACTCACGGTACCTCAAGTACCCGGGGTAAGCACCCGATCACTATCTTTCCCTAGAAGACACTAACATAGAGTCCACTCGTTTGGCAGTAACCCCCGTGCCCAACATTTCACATCTTAAAATTGTGGAGCCTCGCTCCCATATTCATCACATACCACAAGCACGGGGTACCAACGGTGTGTCCGGTGCCCTGTGAAAACAGTCATGGCCGCCCTACCTGGCACGACCCCGTCCCGAGAGAGCGCAACAACAATTCTCCCGTCACTAGTAATGCGGGCTCCAAGCCAGTATTGGCCTAGGTAATCAATAATGCCCTTTCCCATATAAGGGTAGAGTGGTTGCGCATGTAAGGTTGGAATAACGGCCGCAACTTAAACCAATCTGTTTTGAAAAACAACACACACACTTGCCTCGGTACACCACTTCGTCATCAAGAGGCTACCCAACTCATCATCTCCCCCGGGCATAAGTGGCACCCGATGGGGTTTTCGAAAAGTCTTTTGGAAATACTTTGTCTCCATCACCATGCATATTCCCGCCCCTTTTTGCGTAGCAACTACTTTACCATCCTATCTACTCCCACTGGCATAACCCTCATAAGAAGGTAGGGTCATGCATAATGCAAGTATCAACAAGGAAGTAACGAAGGCAACCCATCAAGGTGGTTACCACCTCATCATGATTCCGTTGCAACAATATGACATGCATAAAAAGGGTTTCATAGACATGGTCAAAGGGCTGCTTGCCTGGTTTAACAAAGTCTTCGAGGTCTTCAAATATCTCTGGTCCAACTCCAAGCATTTCGTCTACTTCATCAACTATCGTTGAAAGCAACCATAATAAGCAACACAACAAGGCAGAAAATAAAATTGCTCTAAAAATATTGATTTGACTTTTCTAGGACATCTCTGGTTATATGAAAATTAACCAGAGTGGTTTCAATGGAATTTGGTCAGTGGATATTTCTAAACATTTTGATATGATGGAATCAAGGGGTTTATGGATTTGTAAGAAGTGTACAGAAACATATTTTTGAAAAATGAGCAAAGGCACCCATTTAACAAACCATGATTTTAGAAGCATCTAGGAGTTGGTTTCACTGGATTTGGAGTTCAAATGAATTTTCTATGAATTTGCAAAGTTGACAAATATGAAGAAATGGCTCATTATATTGTGTGGCACAGAAAGTATTAACAAAAATGTTCATGACCTAAGTGATGAACTTAGAAGCATCTAGAAATTTGAATCATGGCATTTGGATCAAAAATGGGCTATCTTTGATTTTCTAAAGTTTATCACAGAATTAAGAAAATTGGGATTTACTACATAAGTGTGAAGGAAAGTTCTCTGGAAAAATGTGCAAGCTCCTCTATGAGGTAGGGAATGATTTATAGAGTCACTGAAAATTTGAATCATCAGATTTGGACTTGAAATCAGGTCTCTGGAAAAGTTTGAATCTTGCTGAAAAAGAAAAAGTAAATGGAAATACCTAATGGGCCAAATTCCAGCGGAGGCAGCCCGCACTGGGCGGGATTTAACGGCGAGGTGCAACTGGGCCGGCCCAGCGGCTCGGCCACGCGGGCGACAGGGCGATGTCGAAGGCGTATTGGCTGAAGTGCGCCTTCGCCTGCGGGAGGCGGGTCTTCCGCTGTCCGTCTCCACTTAAAAGGGTGGGGCCCAGCCGCTAGGTCGCTGACGCGCGGGGCCCAGTGCTCAGTCCATCGCCTACCTCCCGCTCGAACAGAGTAGAGGCAGGGGAGGTGAGGCCGAGCGGGCGCCGACGCTCTCCCGGGCGGCACGGGCCACCTCCGGCAGCGCCCGGCACACCGGCAGATTCAGCGTGACGCGGAGCACCCATCCATGTGCTTCTCGCCCGCGGGGGAGCCCGGTAAGAGGAGGAGCTTTGGGTGCGGCGGACCGGGTGCCGCCGAGGATGAACTTGGCGCCACGACCCTCGGGGGGTGTAAATGGAGTGTAGGGGACCTCCGTGGTGGTTGGGGTAATGCAATGACCGCCATAGGTGGAGAGGACGGGGCTCGGACGATGAGAATTTAGGCGATGGCCGGCGGCTCTCCTCCGGCCATGGACGAGGTTGGAGGGAGCGAGGAGGGGAGTGGGTTGGTCCAGGGGATGCACGGGTGGGAGAGAGAGCCAAAGGAGTAGAGAGGGGGCTCGGGGAGCCACGAGCTCGCACGCGCATTGGCGGGCTCGGGCGGCTCTGGGCAAGCGCGGCATGGGCAGGACAGGGAGGGAAAGGAGGGGGCCAGCGCGGTGGCGTGTTGCGGACGTCGAGGCACCTCGACTGGCGCAAGGGGGAGGCTCTAGGTGGTCGGGGGTTGTGGCGTCAATGATCGCCCGCTCTGCCTCTCGCTCCAGAGCGCGTCTTTGGCCGGCATCCGCGGCTTTTCCGCATGTCCACTTGCTTCTAGTGGCTGCAGGGGGGAGTAAACAAAGTGGAAATGGCATTGCATGCCTTGGGGAGCTAGTAGAAGAGAGGAGGGGTGAAGAGAGAGTGAAAATGCTGCTATCCAGAGAAGAAAAGTGGATCCATCCCCCTTCATCATTGCCTCTCGGGCAGGGAAGCACACCAGAGGTAGAGGGGGACTAGGAGAGGTTGTGGGAAGAGTTTCAGCTCATCGAGATTAGTGGAAGGAGTTGAAACATGGAGTTTTAAATTTTGTGAGAAGGTGTTTGATGGTGGTTTGGGCAAGCAAATGCATTCTCCTTGCCATAATATTTACCAGGAGTGAGTGGCATCACATAATAGTAGTGACCACCAATTTTGAGGTCGATTAGAGAAAGTGGCCAATGCAACTTTTGTAAAACCTAGAAATCAGCAGAAATGGCTTTACCAAGATTTATTCATGCAAATCTATTCTCCTTGATGCACCACTTAGTGTAGTGTCATCATTTGAGGTTCTGAACATGTCCACAAAATTTGAGATCAAAAGGAGAAAGTTGCCAATGTAAAGTTGTTCAAATTTGGTTATGGACAGAGAGGGTTTTGGGGAACTTTGATGAAGATAACATTCTCTCCAACTTGTGCCATTTGGTCTAGTTGCATTATTACACCATTTGAGCCTGTGCACCAAGTTTGAGAGCATTTCGACATGTTTGACAGTGCAAAGTTGTTGAAACTTAAAAAAGGATAGAAGTGGTTTTGAGAGGGTTTCATGGGGTTATACTATTCTCCATAACATGAGACTTGGCAAGATCATCAAACATGTCATATGTGACATGCTAGAATTTTCTTGGAATTTTTGGGGAATATTTCCTTTGTAAATATTTCAAAAGCTTGAAATATCCAGAAAGGGTTTTTGAGGGATTTGACCAATATTTTGAACATGACCATGTGTTAAAACTCTTATATATGGACAATATATGTCCACTGAGTTTCCCTAGGTTTTTCCCAAATATTTTTAAAGCATTGAAATAATTTTAACCTATTAAAGACCATTTCTGGCCTAAAGAAATATTCTTTAAATAAAATAGGAAAATAACTTTTAAAATTATATTTTTGTGGTTTTTGGTAGTCCTATACCTAATAGGAGTCAAACATACTCTTTGAAAGATTTTTTCATACCCCAAATCAAGTACTTGCAGTGCAAACCTCAATTCAGGGGTTTTTGGAAAACTAAATTTAGAAAATACTTTTTGGCCAAATTATTTTTGTAAGAAAATTCTATAATGTACTATACACATGGCATGATCATTGGTTCAAGAGTTTGGAGCAAGGAGTGAAGTATAGGAGTTGGAGGATTTATTTGATTTTTAGAGCACTTGCAAACAGCAGTCAAACATTCAATCAAAGCAAAGACTAAAACACTCAAAAGTTTTTGTCAAACCACATTTTCTCATGTTTTATTAGCTTAAGTGTTGTGGCATGAAAATCAGGGTGTGACAATGCTACAGGGGGATGGGGGTATTGATGAAGATGTGAACCATCGAATCAAAGCCGGATGGATGAAGTGGTGCCAAGCGTTTGGCATTCTCTGTGACAAGAGAGTGCCACAAAAGCTAAAAGGCAAGTTCTACAGGACGGCGGTTCGACCCGCAATGTTGTATGGCGCTGAGTGTTGGACAACTAAAAGGCGACATGTTCAACAGTTAGGTGTGGCGGAGATGCGTATGTTGAGATGGATGTGTGGCCACACGAGGAAGGATCGAGTCCGGAATGATGATATATGAGATAGACTTGGGGTAGCACCAATTGAATAGAAGCTTGTCCAACATCGTCTGTGATGGTTTGGGCATATTCAGCGCAGGCCTCCAGAAGCTCCAATGCATAGCGGATGGCTAAAGCGTGCGGAGAATGTCAAGAGAGGGCGGGGTAGACCACATTTGACATGGGAGGAGTCCGTTAAGAGAGACCTGAAGGATTGGAGTATCACCAAAGAGCTAGCTATGGACAGGGGTGTGTGGAAGCTTGCTATCCATGTGCCAGAGCCATGAGTTGGTTGCGAGATCTTATGGGTTTCACCTCTAGCCTACCCCAACTTGTTTGGGACTAAAGGCTTTGTTGTTGTTGTTGTTGTTGTTGTTGTTGTTGTTGTCGTCCATCACTTTGAACCAACGGCGTGTCGGATGGCCTGCGAAAACAGTCATGGTCGCCTATCCAAGCACGACCCCGTCCCGAGAGTGACCTTATGTCACCCCCATCACTAGTAATGTGGGCACCATGCTGGTATCGGCCTAGGTAATCGATAATGCCCCGTCCCATAAGGGGTAGAGTGGTTGTACATGTTTGGTTGGGACGGTCGACAAATCTTAAATGTATTCCGTCTCTGTAAACAACACTTTCATCAAGCCTCGGTACACTGCTTCTCCACCATGCAGTGACCTAGTTCATCATCATCTCCCAAGGGCATTAGTGGCACCCACTTCGGCTATTTGCAAGTATGTCAAACCACACTTGTTTCTTTCCCTGCATAACCCTGACCCATTTTGCGTAGCCAACTACTATAGCATATTTCTACAACCCATCAACACAACTCTAAACAAGGGTAGAGTCATGAACAACGTTAGTATCAATGGGGTATGCAATGGAGGCAAGCCTAGCAAGGATGCCATTCAAGATAAATCATGCACTCGATGAAACAACAAAAATGCTATTCTGATGTAAAATGGTTCATCATGGTCAAAGGGCTGCTTGCCTGGTTCATCAGATTCTTCAAATCTTCTGGTCCTTCTCCAAGTACTCCGTCTACTTCGTCAACTAATCGTCAGAAACAATCACAATAAGCAACACAACAAGGAAAAATAAAAGTTCTCTAAAAATTGTGAGTTGGACTTTTCTAGGATACCTCTGGTCATATGAAGAATGACCAAAGTGATTTCATTGGAAGTGGATCAATGGATATTTCTAAACATTTCAATATGATGGTATCAAGGGGTTTATGGATTTGCAAGAAGTGTACAGAAGAATTATTTTGAAAAATGAGCAAAGGCACCCATTTAACAAATCATGATTTTATAAGCATCTAGGAGTTGGTTTAACTGGATTTGGAGTTCAAATGAATTCCCTATGAATTTGCAAAGTTGACAAATATGAAGAAATGGTTCATTATATTGTGTGGCGCAGAAAGTATTAATAAAAATGTCCATAACCTAAGTTATGAACTCATAAGCATCTAGAAATTTGAATCATGGCATTTGGATCAAAGATGATCTCTCTGTGATTTTCTAAAGTTCATCACAGAAATGGAAAAAATGGGATTTTATTTAATTTGTGTGAGGAAAGTTGTTCTGGAAAAATGTGCATGTTGCACCAAAAGGTAGATCATGATTTATGGAGTCACTAGAAATTTGAATTACAAGATTTGGAGTTCATTAGATTTATTTGTGGATTTTACATATTTTACAGAAAAGAAAAAGGAAAAAAAATTACCCAAATGGGCTGGATCTGCGGCGGCAGCTGTGCGCACTGAGCGCGGAATAGCAATTGGGCCGGCCCAGCGGCTCGTCTGTGCGGGCGGAAGAGCTGACGTCGAAGGCGGCTTCACGGCGGTGCGCCTTCGCGCGGGAGAGGCGGCTTCACGGCGATGCGCGGGGCCAGCGGCAGGTCGCCTTCAACCTCCCGCGTGGCGTGACGGGAAATAGAGGAGGCGAGGCCGAGCGGCGTCGGCGCTCTCCCCGGCAGCACTGGCCACCTCCGTCGGCGCCCAGCACACCAGCGTGCTCGGGGGAGCGTGCCACACCCGCCGAGGTGTGCCACGACCGCAGGGGCGGTCGGAAGCGAGCGCTCCATCGGCCGCGGCGGGCGAGGCCTTGGTAATGATGGAGCTCGAAGGCACGGCCACGACGAGGAGATAAAGAAGCACAGGAGGGGCTCGCGGTGATGGTGGAGGTGCTCTAGTGCGGTCTAGAGGCGAGGAGGAGGAGCGGTGGGTGCGAATTTAGGTGGAGGCCGACGGCAAGGCTCCGGCCATGGTGGTGGATGGAGGGCACGGGAGGAAGAATGGTTGCCATATTTGTAACTCCGACTCTTGCCATTTTCGGCTATGTGTTATGTTATTCCCTCCATTGTCGGGTTTTGTCTTTCGTTTTGTATTTTGTTATGTCATGCATTTTCATATCATGCCATCCTGCGCATTGCATTCGCATACGTGTTCGTCTCACGCATCTGAGCAATTTCCCCGTTGTCCATTTTCCAATCCGGCGCTCCTATCTCCTCCGGCGCACCCCTCTTGTTTTCTTTTGTGTGCGTGTGTCAAACTTGCTCGGAATGGACCGAGGCTTGTCAAGTGGTCTTAATATACCACCCGGAGGCTACCGGTCAAGTTTCGTTCCATTCGGAGGTCGTTTGGTACTCCAACGGTTAACCGGGCATCCGCAATGTCCATTTGAGTGTCCAGCAAAAACCCCCTCCAAAACCAGCCCAAAACCCACCAAACTCTCTTCCATGCTCTAGGTCGTTCGATCACGATCGTGTGGGCGAAAACCGCACCTCATTTGGAGTCTCCTAGCTCGCTCTACCTATTTATATGTGTGCATCCCGAAAAACGGAATCGCAGACGAACCCTAGCGTCCTCCACCTCGCGCCGCCGGACAACGTCCGCCCACGCCGGACACGTCCGCCCGCGCCGGTGGACGAATCGCAGCGCGCCACGTGTCGCCGCCGGATCCT
>NC_057814.1:297548883-297551169 GCF_018294505.1 Triticum aestivum | reverse complement strand
CCGCCTCCGCGCGTGCCCGCCGTCGCCTCGCCTTCCGTGCGCGTCGCCGGAGTTCGCCGCCGCCCGCCGCCTCCGGCCGGAGCTGCGCCGCTCCGCCGCGGCTCGCCGGCCATCTCCTCCTCCTCCGGTCGCTCCGGCCACCGGAGCCCCGAGCCCGAGCCCGAGCTCCTGTAGCCTTCGCTCGATCCAGATCCAACTGCCGTATGTTGACTTTCCCTCGACCTCGTTTTTTTTCTCTAAGTCTCCAGATTTCATCAGCATGTGCCTCTGTTCGTGATGCGATAACTTCTTGCATGTAGCTCCGATTCGCGCGTGTAATATGTCAAATTGTTCGTCTCGTGATGCTCTTCATTTTGTTCAATTGTAGAGGTCATCTTGATGCCCAAATATTCGTTGGAAGAGGGCTAGTTGCTGTTATTCTCTGGTTCTTGACAGAACTTGGAGATTTGTCATTTTTGTATCATTTAGTCTGTGCATCTTTTGAGCATGAGCTCTACATGTGTTTTGAAGTATTCCATGCCATCTTTCCGGTGGTATAGTCCATGTATTTTTGTGATCCCTGTGGTGACTAGCACAAGCATGCAAAGTAGGTCAAGTAATATTTCTGTTTTCAGGGACAGTAATATTTCATGTATCTTTGTCTGCTGTAATTTTGTTGCCATGTAAACTTGATGCTACAGAGAGATCCATGCATATTTTGGAGATGTTCAGTAAGGATATTTTGTAGCTATAGTTGTAATTCATCCATTGCTAAAATTGCCTGCAATTATGGAGTGCCATAGCATGACTCAATCTTGCTCTACTTTTTCTATAAAATATTTCTGGCAGATTCTTAACATGACATGCATTTTTGCCAAGCTTATTGTAGTTGATCCATACATGCTATGCAATTGTTCTTGCCATGGTTAGCTTCATAATCATGCCATCTTTCTGTAGGTATGCTTGTTTTGTCATGTATTGCTCCGTAGTGAGTGCATCAAGCTCACGAAGAGGCCTACATATTAATATTTCTGCCATGCTCTGTTTTCTGCCAAGTAAAAAACCTGATAACGAAACTTGCTATGTTTACATGCTTGCCACCATATCTTCTGGTCCTTTTTGGCTTATGGTCAGTAAGGGACTTTTATCATGTGCTTTTAGTAGAACACTACCATGCCTTGCTTTGCTATGTTAAGTTCTTGTAGCATGTTGATTTCTTGCTCTGAACATTGCTACCTGATGCTGATTTCTGCCATGTCCAGTTTTTCACTGTCTGTGAACCTGTAATCTTTTGCACTTTTGCCATGCTTGTTTGAGCTTGATATGTTGTGAACTAGCTGTAGCTCAGTGTTCATCCTTTGTCAAGTATCTCCTGTAGATTACTTTCATGTGCTTTTTTCCTATGTTGGGGTGCTGTAGCTTTGTTACTTGTTGCATTTTAAGTGCTATCATGTTGTTTATCGCAGATTAGTGTCATTCTTGTTTTGCTTGCCATTTGCAAACCGTGCATCCGATTCCGGTGATCTTTATATCGATTTCGACCGAAATCATCTCATCTTTCCAGTGGCATGCTTGGTTTGCCAAGTTACTGCCATGTTCATCATTTTCCTTCCGGAGCACGCATATGCATCGCATATCATATCTCGCATACCATACATCTTTTGCATCGTGTTGCTTGTGCATTTCTCGTTGTTGATTGTGGTTCCGTTTGTTTGTGTCCTTGTCTTGGGTAGAGCCGGGAGACGAGTTCGTGAACGAGGAACCTATCGAGTACGCTTACGAGGATCAAGCTTTCGACAACTCTGAGAACCTTGCAGGCAAGATGACCACCCCTCGAAATCACTTCTATCTTTGCTATTATAGTTGTTCGCTCTATTGCCATGCTCCGCTACCTATCACTTGCTATATCATGTCTCCCATTTTAGCCATGTCAGCCCCTAACCATCCTCTCCTAGCAAACCGTTGTTTGGCTAAGTTACCGCTTTTGCTCAACCCTTCTTATAGCGTTGCTAGTTGCAGGTGAAGTTGAAGTTTGTTCCATGTCGGAACATGGATATGTTGGGATATCACAATATCTCTTACTTAATTAATGCATCTATATATATTTGGTAAAGGGTGGAAGGCTCGGCCTTATGCCTGGTGTTTTGTTCCACTCTTGCCGCCCTAGTTACTTTTATACCGGGATTATGTTCCTTGAGTTTGCGTTCCTTACACGGTCGGGTGATTTATGGGACCCCCTTGACAGTTCGCCTTGAATAAAACTCCTCCAGCAAGGCCCAACCTTGGTTTTACCATTTGCTACCTAAG
>NC_057814.1:297543236-297548752 GCF_018294505.1 Triticum aestivum | reverse complement strand
CGAGTGTTGGTCCGAACCGAGCAGCCTGCGGGGCCACCTCGGGGAAACTCGAGGTCTGGTTTTACTCGTAGCTTGACTTATCCGGTGTGCCCTGAGAACGAGATATGTGCAGCTCCTATCGGGATTTGTCGGCACATTCGGGCGGCTTTGCTGGTCTTGTTTTACCATTGTCGAGATGTCTTGTAAACCGGGATTCCGAGACTGATCGGGTCTTTCCGAGAGAAGGTTTATCCTTCGTTGACCGTGAGAGCTTATGATGGGCTAAGTTGGGACACCCCTGCAGGGTATTATCTTTCGAAAGCCGTGCCCGCGGTTATGAGGCAGATGGGAATTTGTTAATGTCCGGTTGTAGATAACTTGTCACTTGACCCAAGTAAAATACATCAACTGCGTGAGTAGCCGTGATGGTCTCTTCTCGGCGGAGTCTGGGAGGTGAACACGGTCTGAGTTATGCATGGCGTAAGTAGGTGTTCAGGACCTCTTCTTGGTCATTGCTAGATGACGGCCGTTCCATTGCTTCTCTTCTCGCTCTCATTTGCGCTAGTTAGCCACCATATATGCTTTTGCCGCTGCAGCTCCACCTCTTTAAATCCATCCTTTCCTATGAGCTTAAATAGTCTTGATCTCGCGGGTGTGAGATTGCTGAGTCTCCGTGACTCACAGATTCTACCAAAACAGTTGCAGGTGCCGACGATGCCAGTGCAGATGATGGCGTCGATCTCAAGTGGGAGTTCGACGAGGAACGTGGTCGTTACTATGTGTCTTTTCCTGATGATCAGTAGTGGAGCCCAGTTGGGACGATCGGGGATCTAGCATTTGGGGTTGTCTTATTTCATCTGGATTTTGGCCGTAGTCGGTCTATATGATTGTATTTTGGATGATGTATGAATAATATTTATGTATTGTGTGAAGTGGCGATTGTAAGCCAACTCTTTATCCCATTCTTGTTCATTACATGGCATTGTGTGAAGATGACCCTTTTTGCGACAAAACCACTATGCGGTTATGCCTCTAAGTCGTGCCTCGACACGTGGGAGATATAGCCGCATCGTGGGCATTTCAAGTTGGTAATCAGAGCCATCCCCGACTTAGGAGCCCCCCTGCTTGATCGAATCGCTGGCGTTGTTGAGTCTAGAACAAAAATGTTTTGAGTCTTAGGATTATATATATCGGAGAGTAGGATTCTTTTTACTCCTCAGTCCCTTCGTCGCTCTGGTGAGGTCTCCTGACGTAGAAGTTTTGACTATTCTCTCCTCAAATTTCACAAAAAAAAATTAGGATCACGCGGGTATCTTGGAATCGTTCCGATGGTTTTGTGACGAGAACATTGTTCTTGGTGCCTCCTGACATTTAGGGGTTGTGGCAGTGTCCCGGGGAGTTGAGCTCCGAGGTGTTGTCGTCACAATTTTATCGTTGCAGTTCTGGAATACCTGAGTTTCGCCGAAATCGAAATCTCTTTTATGCAGTTGTTGGTGAGATCACCTCGACGCCACCCAGTACTGGGGCGGGAGTTCGGGAGTATTGCCATAACTTGTATAACGGATGTTTTTCGAAGGTTGAGGTAAACGATTTTCGAAGATTTCTTGGTTATGTGTTGACGGATGGATACAGCTGGATCTAGGGATTGTTAGTTTGGGTGATATATTTTGTGTCCCCTGTATCCCTTACACCAGATTGCATAACCAGAAAGTTTCGGGAGTTTATAAGTGGGAATTCAAGTAGCCTTAGGATATCTTTCCGACAGACGCATGATATGAGATTGGGGTTCGACGTCTAGTGGTCCGCCTTTCCACGGTTGAATTTACAGTGGTCTCGTTGTGTCTTAAAGAGTCCATGGCTTTGCCGACTCGGGGACGCTTCGTATGTCATGTGCACAACCTTGTACATATGATGGTGTTGTACGATTGAGCCCGTGTGGGCCCCACCATGAAAACTTCAGACGAAATATCTATCATATGTTTGTTCCGGCTTATTCTGCAAGCCAATACTTTGTTTTATTTTGTATTGTGGTATTCGACTTGCTTCGAATTCATATGTCCATTCCATATCTTTTTCAAGTGGCTTCTCAACTTATGGAAGTGTGATGATTTACTACGGAATTCATTCGTTCATCTTCGTTCGAATGTTTATTGTGAAGACTATATGTTGCAATTTCTGTCCGTTGATTCTACTTATCTATTTGTCTATCAAGATGCTAACGGATGTCACCCTCTTCAGGATGGCTCCGCCAACGCGTCAGAATCCGGATCGCAATGAAGGGAGTCAAGCGAACCCTCCGCCACCACCTCCACCTCCGGAGGCATGGCAAGCAATCATGGCAGCCACCAACGCCAATGCTCAGATGATTCTGCAACTCTTGCAAGAACGTACTCAAGGGCAAGGCAATCAAGGCAATCAAGGTCAAGGCAACAATCAGTTTCACTTTGCCACTCTCAACCAGTTTCTCGCAAATCAGCCCAAGTCTTTCAGCTACTGTGCCGAGGCCACGGATGCCGATGATTGGCTCGTGGACATCAACAAGCATTTTGAATGTAGCAATGTCAGGCCTGAGGACTATGTCAAGTTCGCTTCTTTCCAGCTCAAGGACCAAGCTGCTGATTGGTTTCCACAATACAAAGATTCCAGAGGAGGTCGTGTGATCACTTGGACTGACTTCTGTCAGGACTTCAAAGCGCACCACATTCCACAACGTGTTGTTGAGAGCAAGCGTGAGGAGTTCCGCAATCTCAAGCAAGGCAACATGTCTGTGTATCAATACAACATTCAGTTTCAGAAACTTGCTCGCTTCGCTAAACAAGACGTTCCTGATGAGAAGAGCATGATCTATCACTTCAGAGGTGGCCTTAAAGAGGATCTGCAGTTAGCTCTCGTTCTTGTTGAGCCTACTCAGTTTGATCAATTCTACAATATGGCACTGAAGCAAGAGGCTGCTCAGCTCAAGTGTGAGGCTTCTAAGAAAAGAGTCAGAGACACAGTTCAGTCTTCTTCTTCCTCACTTGTGACAGCTAAGCAACAGAAGTTCTGGTTGCCTCCTCCACCTCCGTTTCGTTAGTCTTACCAGCAGAAGAACAAAGGTGGCCATAGTTCTTCCAACTCTTCCAACTCTGGCTATCAGAACAAGTCTCAGAATCAAGCTCCAAAGTCCAATGCTCCTTATCACCGTCCTCTCTCAGAGGTGACTTGCAACAAATGTCAGCAGAAAGGTCACTATGCGAACAAGTGCTTCAACCAGAGGCGTCTACCTCCTCCTCCTCCTGTCAGATCTTCCAGCAATGCAGTGGTCAAGCATAATCCAAAGTCTGCAAAGGTGAACATGATGAATGCAGCTCAAGCGGAGGAATCTACTGATGTGATAATGGGTAATCTTCCTGTTAATGATATATTCCCGCAAAAGTTCTTTTTGATTCTGGTGCATCGCTTTGTTTCATGTCAAGACCGTTTTTTGCCAAGCATGAATTCACTTGTTCTCATCTGAGTAAACCCATGGATGTCGTTTCTCCGGGTAAACGTTTGAGTTCTAGTATGATGGTTCCGGATGTTTCCATCAAGATGGGCGACTATAAATTTCAGTCTTCTCCAATTGTCCTTGGTGACTCGGATATTGATCTTATTCTCGGGATGGACTAGCTTTCTAAGCACAAGGCTCAACTTGATTGTGCTACCAGGGAAATTCAATTGACACACTCTTCTGAGGATGTGATTATTTTTGCCGCTCGTGATGAAACCATTCGGTTTTTCTCTCTCAATGAGAAGGGCGAATTGAATGCCATCTCTCAAATTCCAGTCGTTTGCGAGTATCAAGATGTCTTTCCAGAAGAGCTTCCGGGTATGACTCCTCATCGGCCAGTGGAGTTCGTTATCAAACTAGAGCCTGGCACTGAACCCGTTTGTAAGCGTCCATACAAGCTTGGACCTAACGAGCTGAAGGAATTGAAGAAACAGCTCGATGAACAAGAACGTCTGGGTTTGATCAGACCGAGTTCTTCTCAATGGGGTTGTGGTGTTCTTTTTGTCAAGAAGAAGGATGGCACGGACCGACTTTGTGTCGACTACCGTCCATTGAACAAGAAGACAATCAAGAACAAGTATCCACTTCCCAACATCAATGAGCTATTTGAGCAACTCAAGGGCGCTAAAGTTTTCTCGAAGCTTGACCTTCGTATGGGTTATCATCAGATTCGCATTCGTGAAGAAGATATTCCCGAGACAGCATTCAGAACGAGCTTTGGTTCTTATGAATATACTGTCGTGTCTTTCGGCCTTGTCAATGCTCCTCTAGTGTTCTCTCGGATGATGAATTTCATCTTCAACCCCTATACCAATGAATTCGTTCTGGTATATCTCGATGATATCTTGGTCTTCTCCAAGAATAAGCAGGACCATGCCAAACATTTGCGATTGGTGCTCGACAAGCTCAGAGAGTATCAATTCTATGTGAAGTTCTCCAAATGTGAGTTTTGGCTCGATAAAGTTCTTTTCCTCGGTCACATCATCTCTGCCAAGGGCATCGCTGTTAACCCCGAGAAGGTGTCCGCAGTTCTGGATTGGGAACCTCCTCAAAATGTCAAGCAGCTCCGCAGTTTTCTGGGTCTTGCAAGCTATTGCCGAAGATTCGTTGAGAATTTCTCCAAGATTGCAAAGCCTCTTTCCAACCTCCTACAGAAGCATGTGAAGTATGTCTGGTCTCCTGAGTGTGACGTTGCTTTCAACACTCTCAAAGAGAAACTAGTCACAGCTCCTGTCTTGACTCCTCCTGATGAATCCAAGCCGTATGAAGTTTTCTGTGATGCTTCTCTCCAAGGTCTCGGTGCTGTGTTAATGCAAGAGAAGAAAGTTGTGGCCTATACCTCTCGGCAGTTGAAGCCCAACAAGAAGAACTACCCCACTCACGATCTTGAGTTGGCGGCAGCTGTCCATGCATTAATTACGTGGAGACATCTCTTGTTGGGAAGACAAGTGGACATTTTCACTGATCACAAGAGTCTCAAGTATATCTTCACTCAGCCCAACCTCAACCTCAGGCAGACTCGATGGGTCGAAATGATTCAAGAGTACAATCCGAGTATTGAATATACTCCAGGCAAGGCTAATGTCATTGCAGATGCTTTAAGCAGGAAGGCTTATTGCAACAGCTTAATCCTCAAGCCTTTCCAACCGGATCTTTGTGAAGCTTTCCGCAAGCTGAATCTCCAAGTTGATTCCTCAAGGTTTTCTTGCCAACCTCATAGTCTCTCCTACTTTGGAAGATCAAATTCGTGAGGCACAACTCCTTGATGCCATGGTGAAGAAGGTGAAACGTGGTATCGACAAGGGTCTTTCCAAATACAAGTGCTATCGCATTGATGACAGAGACACTTTGTTCTTCGAGGACCGGATTGTGGTTCCGAAAGGTGATCTAAGGAAAGTCATAATGAACAAGGCGCACAATTCTCTTCTTTCCATTCATCCTGGAAGTACGAAGATGTATCATGACCTCAAGCAGTCGTATTGGTGGACTCGAATGAAGCGAGAAATTG